>NC_057805.1:190667888-190675944 GCF_018294505.1 Triticum aestivum | reverse complement strand
GGGGGGGGGCGCTATGTATATAGGAGAGGGGGGGTGCGGCGGCTTGGGGAAGGGGTCGGGCGAGGGGAGGCGTGCGGCGGCCGGATTCGGTCATGGCGGCGGCGAGCTCCCGTGCGGGAAGAGGAAGGCGCGAGGCGGGCCGTCGGCTGGGCCTTTGGCCCAGTCGGCGCGCGGGCGGATCTTTTTTTTAAATAAGTTCCGCGGAAAACAAATTCGTAGAAAAATAAATAAAAATCAGACAAATATAAAATAAATTTTCCCCGTCTAGTTAGAAAATCTAGAATAGGGTGAACATTTTTTTAAACCAAAATAAATATTTTGAAAACATGCAATATTTTTAATGCAATAAAAATTGCAAATAAAATCCAAATAAATCCAATAAATGATTTTAATATTTTTCCTCCAGTATTTCAATTGTTTTGGAGAAGTCATATTTTCTCCTCTCGTTTATTTTTAAAATTGAAATATTTTTCCGAAGAGAAAATAATTAAAATAAAATCCTCGTCTTATTATTTGATGAAAATCAAATATGAAAATTTGAGAAAATCCCCAACTCTCTCCGAGGGTCCTTGAGTTGCTTAGGATTTATCGAGGATTTGTCAAAAATGCAACAAAACATGATATGCAATGATGATCTATGTATAACATTCCAAATTGAAAATTTGGGATGTTACAAACCTACCCCCCTTAAGATGAATCTCGCCCTCGAGATTCGGGTTGGCTAGAAAACATGTGGGAGTGGTTTTTCCGTAGATCTTCCTCTTGCTCCCAGGTGGCTTCATCTTCTGTGTGGTGACTCCACTGAACTTTGCAAAACTTGATAACCTTGCTGCGGGTAACTCGGCTGGCATATTCGAGAATCTTAACTGGCTTTTCCTCATAGATCAAATCACTTTCCAGCTGAATCGCTTCCAGTGGCACAGTATCTCTCAGTGGTATTTCAGCCATCTCTGCGTGGCACTTCTTCAACTGCGAAACGTGAAATACATCATGAACTCCAGACAATCCTTCGGGCAATTCCAGCTTGTAGGCAACTTCTCCCATACGTTCCAACACTCTGTATGGTCCGATAAAACGGGGCGCTAACTTTCCTTTAACTCCAAAGCGCTTCACTCCTCGAAGTGGTGATACTCGAAGATACACTCTGTCTCCGACTTCGTGAACTGTCTCCTTTCGTTTAGAATCAGCATAACTCTTCTGCCTGGACTGGGCTACTTTGAGCCTATCGCGAATCAACCTCACTTTCTGTTCAGACTCCTTAATCAAATCTGGTCCAAACAACTGACGATCTCCAACTTCGTCCCATAACAACGGTGTTCTACACCTCCTTCCGTACAAAGCTTCGAAAGGGGCCATCTTCAAACTGGTTTGATAACTGTTGTTATATGAAAACTCCGCATATGGCAAATTGTCGTCCCAACTAGATCCATAATCTAGTGCACATGCTCTCAACATGTCCTCCAAAATCTAGTTGACTCTCTCGGTCTGTCCATCTGTCTGTGGGTGGAAAGCTATACTAAATTCCAGCCTGGTTCCCAACGTTTCATGTAACTGCTTCCAAAACTTCGAGGTAAATTGGGTTCCTCTGTCTGATACAATGGTCCTTGGCACTCCATGCAAACATACGATCCTGGTCATGTATATCTTTGCCAACTTAGCACTGGTGTAAGTGGTCTTCACTGGAATGAAATGAGCCACTTTCGTCAATCGGTCGACTACAACCCATATCGAGTCATAGCCTGAACGAGTCCTGGGTAATCCCGTGATAAAATCCATGCCTATTTTATCCCACTTCCATTCGGGTATCGGCAATGGTTGTAGCAATCCTGCTGGCTTCTGATGCTCTGCCTTCACTCTCTGACATACATCACAAACTGCTACATATTCCGCAATATCCTTCTTCATTCCGGTCCACCAGAAAGTATTCTTCAAATCCAAATACATCTTGGTATTCCCTGGGTGAATCGAGTATGGTGAATCATGGGCTTCTTGCAAAATCAACTTCCTGATCTCCGGATCATTTGGCACATATACGCGGTCCTCGAACCATAAGGTATCGTGCTCATCCTCACGAAATCCCTTGGCTTTTCCTTTGCTCATCTTCTCCTTTATCTCTTCAATCTCCTTGTCTGACTTTTGAGCTTCTCTGACCCTTTCCATCAAGGTAGACTGAATCTCCAATGTCGCTAAATAGCCTCTAGGGACTATCTCCAAACATAGCTCGCGAAGGTCCTCGGCTAACTCCTGAGGTAACTCTCCTGTCATGAGGGTGTTGACATGACTCTTGCGGCTCAACGCGTCTGCTACTACGTTAGCCTTTCCAGGGTGATAATGCAATCTCATATCATAATCTTTAATGAGCTCCAACCATCTCCTCTGTCTGAGGTTTAACTCCTTCTGCGTGAAAATGTACTTCAAACTCTTGTGATCCGTGTACACCTCACAATGGTTTCCGATGAGAAAATGTCTCCATGTCTTCAAAGCATGCACCACGGCTGCTAATTCCAAATCATGCGTAGCATAATTCTTCTCATGGGGTTTAAGTTGTCGTGAAGCATACGACACAACTCTTCCTTCCTGCATAAGCACTGCTCCAAGTCCTCGACGAGAAGCGTCACAATAAACTTCATAGTCCTTGCGTTGATCTGGCAGAATCAACACGGGTGATGTAACCAATTGTTTCTTCAACTCTTGGAAACTAGCTTCACATTCCTCAGTCCAATTGAATTTGGTGTCCTTCTTCAATAGCTCAGTCATGGGCTTAGCAATCCTTGAGAAATTCTCGATGAATCTCCGGTAGTATCCTGCAAGTCCAAGAAAACTCCGGATTTCTCCAACTGTCGCGGGTGATTCCCAACTTGTCACTGTGTCAACCTTGGCAGGGTCTACTACTATTCCTTCTCCAGAAATAACATGTCCAAGGAATCCAACTTCCTTCAGCCAAAACTCACATTTGCTGAACTTGGCATATAACTGATGTTCTCTGAGCTTCTCAAGTACCAATCGCAAATGCTCCTCATGCTCTTCTTCATCCTTGGAAAATATTAAAATATCATCAATGAACACCACGACGAACTTATCCAAAAACTCCATAAACACTTTGTTCATCAGGTTCATGAAATAGGCAGGTGCGTTAGTCAGTCCAAATGACATAACGGTATACTCATACAATCCATATCTGGTGGTAAATGCCGTCTTGGGTATATCCTGTTCTCGAATCTTTAACTGATGGTATCCTGATCGTAGATCGATCTTGGAAAATACTTTAGCTCCTTGCAAGCGGTCAAACAAATCATTGATCATCGGCAGTGGGTACTTGTTTTTGATGGTCACTTCATTCAATCCTCGGTAATCAACAACCATCCATAGTGATCCATCTTTCTTCTCCACTAGAAGTACTGGTGATCCCCAAGGTGACGAACTTGGGCGAATATAGCCTTTATCTAGTAACTCCTTGATCTGCTTCTTAATTTCCTCCAAATCCTTTGCGGACATCCTGTACGGTCTCTTAGATATTGGCCCTGTGCCTGGCAAAAGTTCAATCAAGAACTCAATGTCTCTATCCGGTGGCATGCCTGGCAACTCTTCTGGAAATACATCCGGATAATCCTTCACCACTGGTACTTCCTCCTGTACAACTCCTGATTAGGAATTCACTTGAGTCCTCTTCGGCATATGCCGGGATACATACTTGATCCTTTTTCCTTCCGGGGTGGTAAGCAAAATCATCTTGCTGGCACAATCGATGTTTCCTCCATACAACGATAGCCAATCCATTCCCAAGATCACATCCAAACCTTGCGATTCCAAAACAATGAGGTCTGAGGGGAAAACATGCCTACCAATGGCCAACGGTATCTGAAAAGATCCTTGGGTGGCCATATACTCTGCTCCTGGCGAGGTTACTAACATGGGGCTTTTGAGAACTTGGGTGGACATCTTAAACTTGTTTACGAATCCCCTTGATATGTATGAATGCGATGCACCAGTATCGAAAAGAACGGTTGCAGTAAATGACTTAACCAAAAACTTACCTATTACTGCATCAGGCTGAGCTTCAACCTCCTCCACGCTCACGTGGTTCACATGTCCTTTGTTGAACGGGTTCGGCTTCTTCCCAGAGCTTCCATTGCCAGTTCCATTTTGGGCTTCGGGACAATCAGTAGCATAATGTCCCGTCTTCTGGCACTTGAAACAAGTAATGTGACTTAGATCTCTCTTGGTTGGGGTAGATGGGTTGGTGCGGTTCTGTCCGTTTCCTGCTCCATTCCCATTACCATTCTTGGAGCCATTATGGTTGTGCGAACTACCTCCTCCATGGGTATGCTGAAACTGTCCTCCTGGCTTCGGGGTAAATCGTGGCTTCTGCTGGGCTCCAGAATTGTACTTCCCTTGTCCATACTTCCTCTTACGGTTTTCAATCTGCTGTTGCTTCCCTTCAATCATGAGAGCTCTATCTACCAGCTCCTGGTAGTTGTTGAAAGTTGCTACCATCAACTGCATACTCAGCTCATCATTCAATCCTTCCAGAAACTTCTCCTGCTTGGCTGCATCTGTAGCAACGTCATCTGGTGCATAACGTGCTAACTTACTGAAATCCTCCACATACTGGCCTACGGTGCGTCCTCCTTGGCGTAGGTTGCGAAACTCACGCTTCTTCATAGCCATAGCTCCTGCTGAAACATGAGCTGTACGGAAAGCTTGCTGAAACTGGTCCCATGTGACAGTGTCAATAGGGTGCGTGGCTGTATAATTCTCCCACCATGATGCTGCGGGTCCATCAAGCTGATGTGCGGCAAAACGCACTCTTTCCGCATCTGTGCATCCTGCAGTGGTCAACTCCCTTCCAACTTTGCGGAGCCAATCATCTGCAACAATCGGCTCGGTGCTACTGGAAAACACCGGCGGATTTAGCCTCAAGAAACGGGCTAAGTGATCAACAGGTGGTGGTGGTGGTGGGTTGTTGTTGTTGTTGTTGCCTTGGTTCTGCACTAACACTTGCATCAGGGCATTCTGTTGCTGAATCAACTGGGTGATCTTTGGCGGGAAAACAAATCCGGTGTCGCGTCTTGGAGGCATCTGATAGGTTTAGAAAAGATGAGAATTAAGAATAGAATGAGGTCTAGAGAGAAAACACTACCCATATGCTCATGCGACAAATTCAATCAATAACACTCAATCAATCCAAACAAGGCAAAACAATCGATCTAACTAGCGTTACAAAGTGCTTGAACTATACTATTAAATGGGGGAAAACTACTACTGATATGGTGGTCTACTAGAAATTCTGATCCGTTGAAGACTCCATGATGTCTGCTCCAGCTTCATCAATCCATTCGTCTTCACTTGGTTCCGAGTCGGTGTCGTCGATGACGATGTAATTATCCGGACAAGTGCATTCGTCGACTTCTGCTTTTGGCACTGGATTTTCCATGAATGCTCCAATCTTATTCTCCAGGTCGTCAATCTTCCCTACTAGCGCGTTGATTTCCTCCAAGTAATCTTCGCGTGTAGCCTTGCGTTCTTCTTGGAGTTCCTTGATCTTCGTGAATGCCTTCTTCAGTTCTTCCTTGTCCGTGCACATCTGATTCTCCTGGCGTCGAATATGTTGGTTCTGCTCCTGGATGAAAGCTGCAATTGATCCATCCTTCTTGGTCTTGATCATCTCCCATTGCGCGTCTCGACGTCCACAAATTTGGTAAATTGTATCCTTAAGCTCCTGGTGATAGACTTCTCCGATGCGTCCCATGGCGATGTGTGCGGCCATGCTCTTCCCTAAACTCCAAGTTGGTGCTTCGTAAACCAATCTCATGGGTTCAGTAATTGGCGCAAACGTCCTTCTTGGAATGATAACTTGAATCTTCCAGCTCTCCTCTTCAGGGAATGTGGCGTTGTAGGTTCCGGTGACGCTTGGTATTCCTATGTTCAAGTACTTGGTGACTTCCTTCAAATGTCGTCCAAACGGCGTGTCTTCATCTGGTTGCATGAACTTGCTCCTTGCATTCGCCATTCCTAAAAGAGTAGAAAGTGGAGAGGGGTCAGAAATGAGAAGAGAGAAGCTTTCTAGGGCTTAAGCTTAGTGGTCGTGTCCTACAGTCAGCGTGTGCTCTGATACCAACTTTGTAGCGACCAGACCTCAAATGGCCTATGCTGCTGTGCACCAGTGTCATCCCTGGATCAGTAATGCTGACACGCACAGTACAAATGGAGGATTTATAACAGAGTAGCAATCACACACTTATTACATCGAATATCTCTGAAGAGATTAAGTATGATAAACATGGCAGAAGGCCATCTAATAACGATAACAGCGGAAGACTTGGAAGATAAGTGAGTCCATCAACTCCAGCGGCATCACTGAGTATAAGACCACGACCTAAGGCACCTTACTCGTCGTCTGAAAAGTCTGCAACATGAAACGTTGCAGCCCGAAAACGGGTCAGCACATAGAATATGCTGGCAATGTAACACATAGAGAATAATGAGCAATAACAATGCTATACTACATGCATATATGGTTGGTGGAAAGCTCTATGGTTACAGTTTTGCGAAAAGCCAATTTTATCCTACTTCAAAAGGAATAAATTTTATTTAACTATCATGGTGGTTGAAACATTGAGAAGGTACCTCCAACTCAATCCAAATTAAGTATCATCATTACCACAACAAAATTAATTATAAGTATCACGGTGATGAGATTCAAATGATAATCCAGGTACTAGATACTCAAGTTGTCCATAACCGGGGACACGGCTAATCATGATCAGTTTGTACACTCTGCAGAGGTTTGCGCACTTTTCCCCACAAGACTCGATCGCCTCCGCTTGATTCTCGCACTTCATGATGTTTGAGAAACGAATGACCGAGACACAGTCTTTCAGAAACAATCACTCTTTACTCTGGATGGACCGGTACACCTACTTTCCCCTACATCTGCTAGTCCACCTCTTCAAGAGATCCTGTAACCTACTCAGCTATGCTAGAGCCCATAATAGCTTGTGGCTGCACACGGAAGTTTCTAGCATGAATAATCTTATGATCCCTTTGAGCCTGGGTGGCGGACCTTATACATACAGACAACACTGGGTTCTCCAGGTGCCTCAATCCACCCAGATGTGAGTTTTAGTTGCCACCTTAAGTTGAACCATTAATAAACATCTCACATCTGTCATGAATATCTCTCAAACCCAATCCACGTCTACGAGCATAGCATGGCAATAATAAAAGCAACGTAGAAGTAACTCCCAAGGGTTTGATAAAGTAAAACAGGTAATAGGTACTACCTCAACTACTTCCCAATACCCACAATTTAATTAGATCCTAATCATGCAATGTGTGAGGAAAACAGATCTAATGCAATAAAAACTGGGTATGAACGGAATATGATCAAAGTGTTACTTGCCTTGCTGATGATCCGCAAAACCTAGCGATTCAAAGTAACAAGCGGCACACTCCGGGTACTCTATCGCAAACAAACAAGCATACAATCAGTACTCATCTAATGCACAGGTAAAACTCGAATGAAAGATCCAACCAGAAAGTTCAACTTAAGAACTCCGGTTTGCAAAAAGAATCAACTCGAAAGAAGCAACGAAAGTCAAACGGCGAAAGAAAGAAACTTTGTTTGCTAATCTGGATCTAGGTCAAATTTTACTGTAGCAAAAACTTGTTTGAGTAGGTTAAACGGAAAGAGAATTTCGAGACGAAACTCTAGGCGCTTGAATCACCTGATTCCGATAAACGAGCGAGAAGTTAAACAGAATCGAAGATTCGATCAGAAATCGAATATGAGAAAATAACGAGAAAATCCGACGAAAAAGAAAAACGGACGAACGGTTAAATAATGGACGTTTGTTAACAGAGAAAAACCGACGAACGCGTTCGTTAAAACGAACGGTTCGGTGAACGCTCGCAAAATAATAAAACAAAAAAAACCGATCTAGGTTTTTTTTAAAACAAAGGTTTTTTTAAAAACGAAAACCGGCAAAGAACGGGCAGCGGCAGTACCACGGGGATGGGCTCCGGCGAAGCTCCGGCGGGCTCCGGGCTCGGCGAC
>NC_057805.1:190658044-190667656 GCF_018294505.1 Triticum aestivum | reverse complement strand
GGCGGCCGGATTCGGTCATGGCGGCGGCGAGCTCCCGTGCGGGAAGAGGAAGGCGCGAGGCGGGCCGTCGGCTGGGCCTTTGGCCCAGCCGGCGTGCGGGCGGATCTTTTTTTTTTAAAATAAGTTCCGCGGAAAACAAATTCGTAGTAAAATAAATAAAAATCAGAAAAATATAAAATAAATTTTCCCCGTCTAGTTAGAAAATCTAGAATAGGGTGAACATTTTTTTAAACCAAAATAAATATTTTGAAAACATGCAATATTTTTAATGCAATAAAAATTGCAAATAAAATCCAATAAATGATTTTAATATTTTTCCTCCAGTATTTCAATTGTTTTGGAGAAGTCATATTTTCTCCTCTCGTTTATTTTTAAAATTGAAATATTTTTCCGGAGAGAAAATAATTAAAATAAAATCCTCGTCTTATTATTTGATGAAAATCAAATATGAAAATTTGAGAAAATCCCCAACTCTCTCCGAGGGTCCTTGAGTTGCTTAGGATTTATCGAGGATTTGTCAAAAATGCAACAAAACATGATATGCAATGATGATCTATGTATAACATTCCAAATTGAAAATTTGGGATGTTACAGAGGATCCGGCTTATGATCGTATTCGAATCTAGCCGCAGGTAATAAGGTCACTTGGGGGCTTCCTGTTCAAACATGGGTCGTATTCGAACCAAAGAGAACATAGCTGTCGATACCCATTTGATTGGCAAAGTGCCGAGCTCATTGGGAGGTTTTCTCTGATCATATTTGAATCATAGTTTAACCCCTGTGAGAATCGACGTGGATCGTATTCGAATCAACGTCGTTAAACAATTCTTAAAGTCATTTGGGGGATTCCTGTTCAAACATGGGTCGTATTCGAACCAAAGAGAACATACCTGTCGATACCCTCTTGATTGGCATCGCCACACCCACTGGGGACTACATGATTGTATTCGAATCTTAGCATAACCCCTTTGGGCCGGGTCTCTGGTCGTATCCGAACCGGAAGCCCCTAAGTTCCTCTGCCTTATAAGCAAGGTCCGTCTGATTATTTCCAAGTGTGTACGACCGGGTCTCACTTTGCCGGCTTAACTTTGTGTTACAATGATAGTTGAATACAATGGGTGTCGTTAAGACAAGTAAATTGGCATTAAGGTATCAGCCTTATTATCCGGGTTATCTAAACTGGAAGTATGTTTGCAGACCGCTAATTGTGTTATTACGGCTATATTAAGGACATACCTGAGAACCAGTCTTTTTTGATTCATATTCCGGATTATATATCTGAAACATATGATTCTCAGGGTGGTAAGCCGCCTGGAGACTTGTGATCCGTCTTTTTATGCAGGATAGTTAAAGGCAATTATTTGCGACTAAGGGGAAAGAATGACCCGGAGAAATATACAAGAGATGACTTCGATAAAATTTCAAGCATTCAAGGCGTGCATGATGACACGGCAAAAATAAAGTGTTGGTCCTACTCTATTACAAGACTCGTTGAGTCCAAAAGGGCGAGGCATTGTTTGGTAAACCGCCAGCCGAGTTACGACGCTTGCTGAGTTGAAGTCTCCAGCTCGTTCCTATCTTCTCCTCCGGCTGATCCCAAGACCTGGAAAGTTGATGACTTCCAGTCGATGCCGCTGAGAGCTTCGAATTGGGCTTCTTCGTCAATTAACCCGGCCGGGTCAATCTCCGGGGCGAAAGTTTGCTGACGAGCCGGCGGGATCAAGTTGAGGGCTTCATAGCGAGGGGTCGGGATCCTCTGATTCTCCGCATTGTAACCCGGCTGGTACTTGGTCAGATCTGTATCGTTTCCAATGAGAGTAGCCACCGGGCGTACAGCCTTCACGCAAGCTGCGAAGTCCTTCTGATCAAAGGCGGTGCCGTCTTCTTTCAGACTTGGGTAGCCGAGGGCAATGTCCGCCGGCTCTAGCTCTGGGAAGAACGCCTTGGCCCGGCTCAGCGCAGCGATCGCTCCGGCTCTCGCAGAGGCCCGTCGCAGCTCTTGGATCCGCTGAGGCAGAACGGCGAGCCGGCGCAGGACTTCTGCCAGGTGAGTCGGCACCTCGTTGGATAGGGCCACCACAGCTAAGGCACGTTGTGACCAGGTGTAGAGATGCTCCACTAGGGTATACACGGCCTTCAGCTTGGTTACCACGCTCTGGTTGAGGTTGGCACTTCGGGGACCTGTTTAACAGAATCAGATAAGCCGCCGACAGGGGTGAATTATGAGATATAGAAATTCCAAACTTGATGAAAGCCGGTGCGGCGACTTACCAAAGATGGCGGCCACCATCTGGGACACCCGGCGCTTTAGGCCGGAGAGCTCGGCGGTCTTCTCGGAGAGAGTCTTCTCCGCCTGTTCCGCCCGGTTCACCAATGCGGCCTTCTCTTCGGCCCACGCCTTCCGCTCAGCGTCAAACTCTGTCTTCAGCTTTTCTTGAGCGGCGATGCTGGACACAAACTTGGCATTTGCCTTCCAGGTCTCCATCTCTTGCATCTGCAGCCGGCTCTTGAGATCAGCCATGTCAGCCTCTAGCTTCTTGCCGGCAGCCTGCATACATTTCCGGGTTATGACATGAACAGTCACTATATAAATTTTAAAGTCCCAAGCGTTTTCCAAGCAAAGACACTTGGCACTTGGGGGCTAATGCATATTGAATGTATCTATCTACAAGCTGCCGGCTCAGTTGAGTAAGCCGGAACCCAAGTCTACAACATATTTAATCATAAGTCGCCGACTTGGGGGCTAGCATGATAAAGGTAACAATGCAGTAAATAAGAGGATAGCGGAAGGATACCTCAGATTTTTGCTGGATCTGGTTCACCATCGCAACCTGTGCGTCCCGGCTCTTGTGCACTTGGCTGATGTAGCCAGAGACGAGCTCTCCAATGCTCAGGTTGGTGTGGTCGGAGAGATCTAGGTTCACTTGGTGGGGCTGCAGCAACTCCCCCTTAGCGGAGCACTTAGCCAGTGCGGTAGGTCTCCCCGACTCAACAAATGCCGTCCGGGTGATTACCACGTCCGGGTCATTTGTTGGTTGAGCCGACCGGAGGCCTCCGGGTCAGCAGAAGCTTCTACAGGTGCCGTGTCCATTGGAGTGGTGGCTTCGGGGGCGGAGGCAGCTGGCGGTTCTTGGACCGCCACCTCCGGCTCAGGCAAATCCGGCTCTCCGGCCGACTTGGTTTTCTTCGCCCTCTTGGTGAGCTTTGCCTGGGCACTGAAAGAACAACAAAGGTTAGTATAAAAGTATGGCAAAGGACCAGAACAAATATAAGAGGGTTGTCATTACCCGGGCACGGTCTTGAAAGCCGGAAGACTCGACTGCATAGAGTCGCCCGAAGAGGGGGAGGTCTCCTGATAATTGGAGTCAGAAGAGTTGAGTGGTTGACGGATAACACCCGCCAACGGATGAAAAGGGTACAAGTGGAAAATAACCTCAGTTCGGCGCTTCCTTGATGCGTCAGGTAGCCCGGAGGAGAGGTCGGTGTCCTTGTTGGTCCGGGTGTGACGCCGGCTTTCATGAACCTGTCACTTCAAAATAAATTGAGGGTCTTGATAAGCTAAAGGATGTGAAAAGCTTACTTTCCGGGTTACCCTTCGGACTTTCAGCTTTGGCAAGGGCTCCGAGTCGGAGGAAAGTGACATTACCTCTTCAACCACCGGGTTACTTGCGCCGGTGTCATCCTGTCAATGAGCAAGTATTGATAAGGCGGACAGCAACAAACAACAAATATAGCAAGGACTTAAAGGCTCAGGGGTTACCTCTGACTCGGAGCTGTCGCTTAATTGCATCAGCTCGGAGGCAGCAGGCCTGCTTCCTTTCTTGCGAGGGGCGGCTTTCTTGGCGGCTTTCTTCGCCTTCCTGGCCTTCTTGGCCGCCTCATGGTCGTATTTGACCCGCCAGAACTTATCATCAGCCTGAAAAATGCAATGAGGTTTTCTTAAAACAATTCAGATGAAAGTCATGTACAGATAAAATGTTCAGATCAGCGGCTTACCGCTGGGGCTGGGTTGGTCTTGCAGAAGGGGGCTAGCCCGGTCCTTCCGCAGTCTGCCAGGCTCTCGTTTAAAAGAGCCTTGGTCATTTCTTCTGCAACGTCTTCAGGAAGATCGTTGCGGCTGTGTCTCTGAGGGTCATCTTTTCGGCCCGTGTACTCACACATTAAGCCGGGGCGGCGGCTCAATGGGATCACCCGCCATGAGATCCAGACCCGGACCAGGTCGATTCCGTTCAGACCATTGCCCAGGAGAGCCTTGATCTTGTTGATAGTGGGGAGCAGAGGCTGGCGCTCCGCTTGAGTCAGCTTGTCCGACAGTGGGTGAGTCGGCTCCAGACGCGAGGGGCGAAAGCCGGGCAACGGACTCTCATCAGCCGGCGACGTGTCTTGGCAGTAAAACCACGTCAGATTCCAGTCCTTGGGGTGGCTGGGCGGCTCTGCGTAAGGGAAAAGGCAGTCCCTACGCCGCTGGATGGAGATGCCACCTAACTCCAGACTTGGCCCATTGGCGCAATCATTCTGACGGTTCAAGTAAAAAAGCTCTCTGAAGAGCAGCAGACTAGGTTCTTCTCCAAGGTAAACTTCGCAGAATACTTGGAAGTTGCAGATGTTGGACACTGAGTTGGGTCCTATGTCTTGAGGCCGCAAGTTGAAGAAGTTTAGAACGTCTCTAAAAAACTTTGAGCCGGGCGGTGCGAAGCCCCGGCTCATATGATCCGCAAAAATCACTACCTCCCCGTCCTTTGGCTGTGGTCTCTCTTCTGACGGATCGGGGGCACGGTAGGACATGACGTCCTTCTTGGGCAGGTATCCGGACTTAACAAAATCTGCTAGTGTCTCACTGGTGACGTTGGACCTCATCCAGTTGCAAGTGATGGAAGCTTTGGGAGCTTTGGGAGGCATGGTGAAAGTCGGCTGTCTATGATAAAAGGAAAAATGTCCGGGTTAATTATGAGCTGGAGGAAATCTACAGTTCAATGTCAAGGTGGCGGCTTATGAAGGGGACTAATGGTATACACTTAAGTGCATCGGGCTATTAAGCCGCCGAGGGATTGAGAGTAATTTGATCGTCTACAGGCCTTATCACAGCTAAGCCGGAAATTTTTATGGCGCATGGCTTTCTTTAAGCCGGACGGTTCTACGGCGCGTGGTTTCTTTAAACCGGAACTATAAACCGCCGAGATTCAATGATTGCAGTTTTTTACTAAGTGTGGTAAAACAGGTTTCACACATTGCAGTAACTTTTTTGGATCAAAATGGTCGGGCAAAAAAAAATTTCTAGACCTAGAAACAGAAGCGAGGGAGTTCTTGGGCTCGAACAAAGTTCCTATGCAGTAAAAAGAGAGCTGCTTGCGTGTAAAATGGGTGCTAAACAGTCACCGCAATAGTTCTATGCAGATCTAAGATCAAAAGGAGCAGTAAGAAAGAAAACTATCGGAGTTTGTGGCAATGGCGACGAACACGAAGAACGCGGACGAACCCTACGGCAGATCTATTCTACAGGACAAGCAGGACTTACAGGAGCTGGAGAGCCGCGGAGGTTGTCGTGTTTCTCTGGTCCGATCAGGGTGATGCAGCGGCCTGAGCTGGTGACGACGAGAAGACCCGCGACGGCGACGGCGGTGGAGCTCGAGCAGCACGGGACAGTGAGAGGAAGGAGACGACAGAGGAAGGAGAGTGAGAAAAGCCCGTCGGGCCGGCCTATTTATAAGGGCGAGCTCATGAGTGGGCGCGAGGATCAAGGAGTCCGCGGCGTGGTTATCTCCTCACGGAACGCCTCGATTTTCGGGATGACAGTAAATGCAAAGATCCGTTGCGGATCTGGCGGAGTAAAAAACGGGATTAATGGAAGATGACGTCACGGCGGATTATCCGGAATCCAGAGGATGACGTCACGCCAGGTTATGGCCTTCACACAATTGTAAGCCGGAGATTTTCTGTCGAAAGGATTGAAGATTGACATGAGCCGGCTCAAATCAATCTGGGGCCTAATGTTGAGGATATAGACCTTGGAGTCACCCGCCAGGAGGGGCCGGGTTACTCATATGGTCATTGCCAGAAGCCCGGTGCCAAGCTTGAAGACGGTGGGCCAAAGATGGGCTTAAGACCCGGATATGGCTTAAGGCCCGTAGTTACAATCATTATCCTGGTGGAACTTGTAGTGTAAGGCAAGAATAGTTGAGAGTCCGAGCCGGACATTCTTATGAGCCGGCCAGGACTCTGAGAGTTGCAGGGCGTCAGCCTCTCTATATAAAGGGGTGACCCGGCAGCGGTTTAGGGCAGAGAACAATCTGATCGAATGCCAGGCATAGCGGTTTAGCTCCCTGGTTATCGAAACCCTAATCAATACCACCTCAAACTGGACGTAGGCTTTTACCTTCACCGTAAGGGGCTGAACCAGTATAAACCCTTGTGTTCCTTGTCCCGCTTAACCCCTTCAAGCTTCCTAGTAGCGATGGCTCCACGACTAAGTCCTAGCTCGAGGACATCTGCCGTGACAATTCCACGACAATCCCCGATCGTCCCAACTGGGCTCCACTACTGATCATCAGGAAAAGACACATAGTAACGACCACGTTCCTCATCGAACTCCCACTTGAGATCGACCCCATCGTCTGCACTGGCATCGTCGGCACCTGCAACTGTTTTGGTAGAATCTGTGAGTCACGGGGACTCAGCAATCTCACACCCGCGAGATCAAGACTATTTAAGCTTATAGGAAAGGATGGTGTAGTGAGGTGGAGCTGCAGTGGCAATAAGCATATATGGTGGCTAACATACGCAAGAGAGAGCGAGAAGAGAAGCAACGGAACGGTCGCCATCTAGCAATGACCAAGAAGTGATCCTGAACTCCTACTTACGTCATACATAACACAGACCGTGTTCACTTCCCGGACTCCGCCGAGAAGAGACCATCACGGCTACACACGCAGTTGATGTATTTTAACTGGGTCAAGTGACAAGTTCTCTACAACCGGACATTAACAAATTCCCATCTGCCTCATAACCGCGGGCACGGCTTTCGAAAGATAATACCCTGCAGGGGTGTCCCAACTTAGCCCATCATAAGCTCTCACGGTCAACGAAGGATAAACCTTCTCCCGGAAAGACTCGATCAGTCTCGGAATCCCGGTTTACAAGACATTTCGACAATGGTAAAACAAGACCAGCAAAGCCCCCGAATGTGCCGACAAATCCTGATAGGAGCTGCACATATCACGTTCTCAGGGCACAACGGATGAGCCAGACATCGGGTTGGCATAGACCCTGGTTGCCCAGGGGGCGCTGGACATCGCTCGGTTTGGCCCAGCACTCGAAGGAGCACTGGTCCGGGGGTTTAAAAATAAGATGACCCTCGGGCTCGCGAAAACCCGGGGGAAAAGGCTTAGATGGCAAATGGTAAAACCAAGGTTGGGCCTTGCTGGAGGAGTTTTATTCAAGGCAAACTGTCAAGGGGGTCCCATAAATCACCCGACCGCGTAAGGAACGCAAACTCAAGGAACATAATACCGGTATGACAGAAACTAGGGCGGCAAGAGTGGAACAAAACACCAGGCATAAGGCCGAGCCTTCCACCCTTTACCAAAATATATATAGATGCATTAATTAAATAAGAGATATTGTGATATCCCAACATATCCATGTTCCGACATGGAACAAACTTCAACTTCACCTGCAACTAGCAACGCTATAAGAAGGGCTGAGCAAAAGCGGTAACTTAGCCAAACAACGGTTTGCTAGGAAAGGATGGTTAGAGGCTGACATGGCAAAATGGGAGGCATGATATAGCAAGTGATAGGTAGCGGAGCATGGCAATAGAGCGAACAACTAGCAAAGCAAAGATAGAAGTGATTTCGAGGGGTGGTCATCTTGCCTGCAAGGTTCTCAGAGTTGTCGAAAGCTTGATCCTCGTAAGCGTACTCAACAGGTTCCTCGTTCATGAACTCGTCTCCTGGCTCTACCCAAGACAAGAACACAAGCAACGGAACCACAATCAATTACGAGAAATGCACAAGCAACATGATGCAAGACATGTATGATATGCAAGATATGATATGCGATGCATATGCGTGCTCCGGAAGGAAAATGATGAACATGGCAGTAACTTGGCAAACCAAGCATGCCACTGGAAAGATGAGATGATTTCGGTCGAAATCGATATAAAGATCCCCGGAAACGGATGCACGGTTTGCAAATGGCAAGCAAAACAAGAATGACACGAATCTGCGATTAACAGCATGATAGCACTTAAAATGCAACAAAAAACAATGCTACAGCACTCCAACATAGCAACAAAACATATGACAGTAATCTACAGGAGATGCTTGACAAAAGATGAACACTGAGCTACGGCTAGTTCACAACATATCAAGCTCAAACAAGCATGGCAAAAGTGCAAAAGATAACAGGATCACAGACTTCGTGAAAAACTGGACATGGCAGAAAACAGCATCAGGTAGCAATGTTCAGAGCACGAAATCAACATGCTACAGGAACTTAACATAGCAAAACAAGGCATGACAGTGTTCTACTAAATGCATATGACAAAAGTCCCTTACAGACCATAAGCCAAAAAGGACCAGAAGATATGATGGCAAGCATGTAAACATAGCAAGTTTCGTTATCAGGTTTCAGACTTAGCAGAAAATAGAGCATGGCGGAAACAATAATATGAAGGCATCTTAGTGAGCTTGATGAACTCATCACAAAGAAATCCATGACAAAACAAGCATACCTACAGAAAGATGGCATGTTTATGAAGCTATCCATGGTAAGAGCAAATACATAGCATGTATGAAAACAACTACAACAAGCTTGGCAAAATTGAATATCATGTAAACAATCTGCCAGAAATATTTTATAGCAAAAGTAGAGCAAGATTGAGTCATGCTATGGCACTCCATAATTGCAAAAAAGGGCATGAATGGATCAATTACAACAATATCTACAAAACATCCTTACTGAACATCTCCAAAATATGCATGGACCTCTCTATAGCATCAAGTTTACATGGCAACAAAATAACAGCAGACAAGGACTTAGAGAAATCACTAAGTCCCTGAAATCAGAAACATTACGGAGCCTACTTTGCATGCTTGTGCTAGTCACCACAGATATAAAAAAAATACATGGAATACATCCTTGGAAAGATGGCATGGCATACAACAAAACACATGTAGAGCTCATGCCCATAAGATGCACATATTAAATGATACAAAAATAACAAATCTCCAAGTTCTGTTAAGAACCAGCAGATAACAGCAACTAGCCCTCTTGCAACAGAGATTTGGGCATCAAGATGACCTCTAATGAACATGGTTCAATTGAACAAAAGTTAGAGCATCATGAGTGAACAATTTGACATATTACACGCGCGAAACGGAGCTACATGCAAGGAGTTATGCAATGTTGAACAGGGGTATATGCTGTAAAAATCGAATGACTTCGGATTTTCGGGGGTGAGGAAAAAAGTCAACCTAGGTACTGTTGCTCCAGATCCGATCGGGGTGGTTGCCGGAGCTGCTCCTCGAGCTCGCCGGAGCTCGGGCGAGGGAGGCGGAGGAGAGGAGAGGGAGGCCGGGGATCGGGGAGGCGCGAGGCACGGCGGGGGAGGGC